>NC_036871.1:4709941-4728741 GCF_002910315.2 Salvelinus sp. IW2-2015
GATGGGCTATTGTACAGTGCAGTAATCTATGAGCTGCTCTGACAGCTGTGCTTAAAGCTAGTGAGGGAGATAAGTGTTTCCAGTTTCAGAGATTTTTGTAGTTCGTTCCAGTCATTGGCAGCAGAGAACTGGAAGGAGAGGCGGCCAAAGGAAGAATTGGTTTTGGGGTGACCAGAGAGAATATACCTGCTGGAGCGCGTGCTACAGGTAGGTGCTGCTATGGTGACCAGCGAGCTGAGATAAGGGGGACTTTACTACGAGGCTGGTAGATGACCTGGAGCCAGTGGGTTTGGCGACGAGTATGAAGCGAGGGCCAGCCAACGAGAGTGTACAGGTCGAGTGGGTGGGTAGTATAGTGGGGCTTTGGTAGCAAAAACGGATGCACTATAATAGACGCATCCAATTTATTGAAGTAGGGTTTTGGAGCTATTTGTAAATGAAACATCAACGAAGTCAGTCGAGATTGGTAGGATGCGTCGTTTTAACAAGGGTATGTTTGGACAGACCAATGAAGTGAAGGATGCTTTGTTGCCGGAAATAGGAAGCAATTCTAGATTTAACTTTAGGATTGAGGAGATGTTTGATGTGAGTCTAGGAAGGAGAGTTACAAGGTCTAACCAGAACCATAAGGTACTTTTTGTAGTTGTGTCCACATATTTCTAAGGTCGAAGCTCGTCCAGAGTAGTGATGTTGGACAGCGGGGCAAGGTGCAGGCACGATCGTTGAAGAGCATGCATTTAGTTTTTACTTGTATATTAAGAAGCAAATGGAGGCCAGGATAGAGAGTTTGTATGGCATTAAAGCGCTCGCTGGAGGCACGTGTAACACACCGTCGTCCAAAAATGAAGGCCAGAAGTATACAGATAGTGTGTCTGCGTTAGAGATGGATCAGAGAATTCACCAGCAGCAAGAAGCGACTTTTCAGTTCGATGATATACAGAGAAGAGAGTCGGTCCAATGTTGAACCCTGTGGCACCTCTCCACATAGAGACTGCCAGCCGGCGCCTCGCGCAACAGATCCTCCGAATTATCTACACAGCTGAACTCGATCAGAGAAGTAGTTGGTGGAACCAGCGAGGCAATATTAGAGAACCAAGCTGTCGAGTCTGCCCGATGAGGATGGGGTGATTGGACAGAGTCAAAGCTTGGCCAGGTCAGAGTGAAATACGGCTGCACAGTATTGTTTCTTATCGGATGGCGGTTAAGATAGTCGTTATGACCTTGAGCGATGGCTGAGTGCACCGAGATTGCCAGTACTGAAAACACAGATTGGCATACGCGAGATAGTGTATGGTGGGGATTGCGTAATGGTCGGTAATTCTGTTTGTCTGACTTGGCTTTTCGAAGACCTTAGAAAGGCAGGGTAGGATAGATAGTAGGTCTGTAAGCTGTTAGGCCAGTTCAAGAGTGTCCCCCCTTTGATAGAGGCGATAACCGTAGCTGCTTTCCAATCTATTGAGGAATCTCGTAGACTGACACGCACACAGAGGGTTTGAAGAAGACTAGTGAATAGGTTGTCGGCAACATATTTCAGCAAGATAGTTTAAATTAGAAGAAAGGGTCCAGATATACTCTTAGCCGGTCTGATTTGTAAGGTCCAGGATTGTTTGCAGCGTCTTCAGAACCTCAACGCTGACGTATTTGCGGAGAAATGAGAAATGGGGAAGGCTTGGGCGAAGTAGAACCAGAACGGGGAGCGGCAGCTGCTGTTGAACCGGGGGTAGGGGTAGCCAGGTTGGAAAGCATGCCAGCCGTAGAAAAATGCAACAATTATTGGAAATTCTCAATTATAGTTGGATTGTCGTGGTGACAGTGTTTCCTTATCTCTCCAGTGCAAAAGTATGGAAGCTGGGAGGAGGTGTTGTTATTCTCATAGGACTTCAGTGTTCCCCGAGAACTTTGGTGGTTGAATTGTGTGCAGAGGAAGGCAAATTTGTCTGCTTGAAAAAAGCTAGTCCTTGGCTATGTTTACTGCCTGTGTATATTGGTTTCTAGCTTCCTAGAAAAGTGCATATTTCACGGGGCTGTTGATGCTTTAATGCAAGACACGCCAGTAGGATGTTTTTCTGATCGTGCGTTCAATGGGCGCAGGTCAGGAGAGAACACAAGGGCTTATCTGTTCTCTGGTGTATGCTAATGATTTGCTTGAAGTGGGGCATGCTTATTCAAAGATGGTAAGAAGGAAGGGCATTTTTTCAAAATCAGGCAGCCTCTACTGACGGGGTAATAGATCCACTATCGTTCCAAGGTTAATCCATCGGCCATGGTCGTATTAGCAAAGCCCTGCACGCTGAAGTTTTCAGGGAGCGATTGACAAAGTGATAGACTGAGTAGCAATGGTGTGAACCGCCTCACTACAACCATTATCTGGAATGCAGGCAATGGGCAGTGACGTCGCTAGGAGACTTCTTGGTTCGTATAACACAGGTGTTGGATGGCAAGTTTTAGGATTGATATCTATGAGGACGTAACGCGTGTTTAACGTGATTGAGGCTGGATACCTGGAGTGTTTCATATGATATTTGTTTGTGAGATTGAGGGCTTCAAGCTTAGATTGTAGCGATGGCTCGGTTGTCAAGTGGTTAAGCGAGTGTTCAATTAGGTCGACGCTAGCAGCAACGAGCTTGAAGAAGATGGGGGCAATCAGTTACATATGGTGTCCAGAGCACAGCGGGGGCAGGAGGGTGGTCTCTTAGCAGGACGCAAACGGTGAGGACTTGTTTTTAGAGGGGGTGGATTTTTTAAAAGTAGAAGTTCAAATTGGTTTGGATTGACATCAGACCTGGAACTGAAAACAGAACTTGGTAGGCAATTTTGCAGTAGATTGCAACACCGCCCCTTTGGCCGTTCTATCGTTGTTCTGAAAATCTTTGTAGTTGGGGATGAAAATGTCAGAAAATGTTTCTGGTGGTCATTTTCTAAGCCAGGATTCAGACACGGCTAAAACACCGGGTTGGCAGAGTGTGCTAAAGCAGTGAACAAAAACAAACGTTAGGGAGGAAAGGCGCTATCTAATGTTAACAGTGCATGAAACCAAGGCTATTACGGTTACAGAAGTCCTCAAAGAGAGCGCCTGGGGAAAGGAGTGGAGCTAGGTTACTGCAGGGCCTGGATTTCACCTCTACTCACCAAAGAGGAACAGAGGAGGAGTAGGATAAGGGGTAGGCATAAAAGGTATGAGAATTGGTCGTGGAGAACGTCTAGAACAGAGAGAGTAAAGGACGTTTCTGGGGGCATAAAAATAGCTTCAAGGAATAATGTACCGACATATAGGGTCACGGTAAGGTGTGAATACAAGTGGAGGGTAAACCTAGGTATTGAAGTGATGATGAGAGAGATAGTTATAATTTAGCCCAAACAACTACCTCTTTACCTACTGTATTTATTTATTTATTTTGCTCCTTTGCACCCCATTATTTCTATCTCTACTTTTTCTATCTCTACTATCTCTACTCTATTTATTTATTTTTTACTTGCTATATTGTATTTACTTCGCCACCATGGCCTTTTTATCTTTTAATTTATTTATATATATATTTTGTTTGCCTTCACCTCCCTTATCTCACCTCACTTGCTCATATTGTATATAGACTTATTTTTCACTGTATTATTGACTGTATGTTTGTTTTACTCCATGTGTAACTATGTGTTGTTGTATGTGTCGAACTGCTTTGCTTTATCTTGGCCAGGTRGCAATTGTAAATGAGAAAGTGTTCTCAATTTGCCTACCTGGTTAAATAAAGGTGAAATAAAATCTAGTGGCGACAATAAATTAATTACACACAAGATTTAGTTCAGGACTCCAGCACTGCAGGTGGCGGTACATCACKGATATTAGGTTTARGCTTTTTCCAAACACAAAAGAAAATTGACTGCTTTAAATGGAGATAACCTCAATGGCGCTGCCCATGCTGTCACAGATGCCATCATGGCAAAATTGTGTCCTCTATCTAACTCTATGGTGGAGATTGTCTTTGACTCTGGGATAGATTGGTGGAGACTGACTATGACTCCGGGCTTGTTTAATGGAGAATGACTCTAAAGGAGAAAACTCAGCAGATTGATATGTTGGTCTGCACAGTAAGGGGCTGTTGGTTCGCCGTTCGCTTGCTGTCGGCMKGGTGTGTTATAGCGACTGACGGACGTCATTTTTGCTTGCTTCTACATGTAGAATCGGTTTGCAAATTATGGTCGGCCGTATGTACAAGAGGTGCCCCGGCCGGCAGACGGTCGACAATCCTACCAGTCTGTCTGTGACCTAATAGATTGGTGCAGAATGATTGACTGATAGATTGGTGCAGCATGATTGGTGCAGAACCCCCCCCCCCCTAAAGTGTCTCCCGACACTTCAGAGAATCTATCTCCAGTTACCGACCACACCAAAATCAGGTAAAATAAACCAAAATACCAAACAGTGGAATCTAAAGTAGCCTACCCCATGGTTCTGGTCTATGTGCCTCTTCTGAGCCCAAAATTAAGAAAATCTTTTTAAAAATTCTAGGATGCAAACCTGAGTTTGTGTTTTACGGTATTATAATATAGATTACTTAGGAAGCTATTGCAAACAAGGCTTATATCTAAATGAGGTACAGATCAAAAACCAACTACAGTGAGTTCCCTGACCACTKTTATCCATGCTACGGCAATTCAGTCTCAAAAGTGTGGATGTCTTTGGGTAGAAAGGAACTTTTGAATGCCTAGCTAAAAATGTTTAGCAGCCACTGAACATAAGGGGACAAAATACTAGCCTACAGTAAAAACACTCTCAGAGGGAAATTAAACGACTGAATCACCCTTTAATCATTGCAGAATAGAACTGTCCCTTTGTGTTGATAGACAATAATAAGAMAAGTCATATTTGCTCTTGTTACACAGGACAGGGTTTTAGCGGTCAAATTTTAAATACAAAAGGCCCCATGAGTTGGTAAGACTTCCCTATCCACTACAATCTATAGAAAACTTACAGAAGCTTCAGACACCTTTAAATACTTGTGCATCATCGGCAATGGAGAGAGTTCATAATACAGAATGGGTGTGTGGGGGGGATTAACAACTGGACACCACCATACGGTATGTATCATGGAGTTACATCCTGAGATCGAAATTTAAAAAAGAATACGACAACAGACATGATATAAAAACAAGAAACAACTGTTGTCCAGTCAACCCCCCCCTCCCCRCCATTTCAGTTAACATCACTTATACAGAAATTGACCATGTTTTCTTACATCAACAACATTATAATATAAATGTTTTATAATGGTACCGAACCATCACTCGCACACCAGGAAACTATTTAAAACTCCCTTTTTCATTCTCAACTTTGATAGAAATCTGTGGTTAATATATCATATTTGTTATTTTATCGTTTATTATTGGGAACCATAAACTGTTCCCCAACTGGTGTACAGCCAYAATAAATCAAGTTAAAAGGTCACAACACAAAGACCTACCTCAGCATCATTACTTATTCTACATTATTTATCT
This sequence comes from Salvelinus sp. IW2-2015, assembly GCF_002910315.2. Lineage (NCBI taxonomy): Eukaryota > Metazoa > Chordata > Actinopteri > Salmoniformes > Salmonidae > Salvelinus > Salvelinus sp. IW2-2015. The sequence goes on from NC_036871.1 coordinate 4,715,429, forward strand.
TGTACATTCAAAGTAAAACAAAATATATGTTTTCCAAGCGGTTGAAGTTATACAGTACAGTAAAAATGTGCGTTTCCTCATAACAGCTCATAAAAGTAGAGGACGGCAGCACAGAAAAGTTTGGCYAACATATGGAGTTAAATGAGCAACATTTGCTTTGGTACAAGTTAGCATCTTTACCATGCTTCACTGGCTTGGTAGCAATCAGATGAAACATAAATGGGGTGTTGTTTAGGTACTCTCCAAACCTCATAAACCATGTACGGTTAAAGGGGGGGTGTCAACAGGCTGCCAAAAACGATTGAAAAACTGCCCCGGTAAAACAAGGGAARTCCCTTGTACTATCCCCCAGCGTGTCCTTCAAGAGTCCTTCAGCATCCGTGGCTCACTCATCTTCCTCCACGATATCGTCCATTCGTCGCCGGGGCCGCACATCATTCATTGGGGCTGAGTCTTCTTCCCCGTCCCCCACCTCTTCAACTTCCGTGTCTTTCTTTTTTTTCTAYATGGAGGAAAAATGTGTTTTATCACCTCTGAGTGCCAAACACTCAGAACAAAATTTWWWAWYWWTTKTTTCACCTTTATTTTATGTGATAACTGATAATGATGAGTTTCTTTCTTACTTGGTTCTCTTAGGAGAGTTTACAACTGGATAATTGTAACAATAACTTGTCTTATAGCGATCAAGCCACATACAGTATAACATATTTTGGCTCTGTTAAATAATAGTAATATTTCCCATGCCATTGCCTTTTCCAGGTTTGATGACTAATACACAACTATCTTTATTATCGTTATGAAACATCTGCATTTAGGGTCTATGTGGAGTCCTGAATCAGGTTGGGTTCCCACGGTTTACTGCAAGTGAATCGCAAAAGTATCCATTTGCTGGTAAGTTTATGCAGAAATCTACTATAAAAATGTAAGATTTTTTTTAGAAATGAGCCCCTGATCCAGATTCATTCATGGTGCAACATTAGCGGATCATGGGCTCATTTCTAAAAAGTTCTTACGTTTGTATAGTAGATTTCTGCATACGATCTTTTCTTAAAATATGTGAAAATGTGGTTTAAGTATTGTAAACACCCATAAAGTGTTCGTCACAAATAAGCATGTTTCATTTATAAATCCCACATTTTCAGGCACGATCTATATAAATGGCATATTTTTATAAATCAGAAAGTTGCTATGGATATCGTTGAACACACAATTTACTATCAAATATGTGCTTACGAATGTGTTATAAATTAGGCCCCAGATTGCCATGTGGTTTATGCTGTGCACCTTACCTGTTTTCGATAMACATAGCAGGCAGCTATTGCCACCATTATCGTCTCTCCAAGGAATCCGGCAAGGAGAGACCCAACTCCCAGACTGGCTCCATGCACCCTGAAATACAAATCTTACAATGTAAGCCAAGGACATGTACGTCCGCAGCTTCATGCTGCTACAACATGGTAGCTACGGGACCAAAACAGAGSAAAAGTTTAGCCTCACGCTTCAACACTCCTGGTTGCTGTGGAAATTGGCCCACTACTACTGTTAACTTGGTGCATCTTCTACGCAGTGGTGGAAAAAGTACCCAACTGTCATACTTGAGTAAAAGTAAAGATACCRTAATAGAAAATGACTCYAGTAAAAGTAAAAGTCACRCAGTAAAATTCTACTTGAGTAAAATGCTAAAAGTATTTGGTTTAAAATGTACTTAAGTATCAAAAGTAAATGTKATTTCWAAAATATACTTAAGTATCAAAAGTAAAAGTATAAATKATTTCAAATTTCTTATATTAAGAAAACCAGGCGGCACCATTTTCTTGTTTTTWWWWAATTTACGGAAAGCCAGGGGTATACTCCAACATTCAGATATAATTTACAAACGAATCATGTGTTTAGTGACTCCGACAGGTCAGAGGCAGTAGGGATGACCGGGGATGTTCAGTTGATAAGTGCGTGAATTTGACTATTTTCCTGTCCTGCTAAACATTCAAAATGTAACATGTACTTTTGMTTGTCAAGGAAAATGTATGGAGCAAAAAGTACAATATTTTCATAAGGAATGTAGTGAAAGTAAAAGTAAAAATTGTCAAAAATATAAATAGTAAAGTACAGATACTACAAAAAACGACATAAATAGTACMTTAAAGTAATTTTACTTATGTACTTTACACCACTGCATCTACATCATCTCACACACACACTCTTTTCATACACCTTCAGTTAGCCAGCATGAGGCTACTTCGCAAWTCTTGTGTATTACTATATTATTACTATATGTATTACTGAAAATAAACGGAATGCTCGAATGACGCATCCCGGTAAAGACCGTAAGATAACCTCATGTAAGCAAAGTCATACTGTATTTTTTCCACAAAATAGTTAACTAACTTATGGTCACTTTCAATGCAGCAGTTATTTTGTACTGACCCACACTTTGTCCCAAATGGCACCATATTGCCTATATASTGCACTKGTTTTGACTAGAGCTCTATGGGCCTTGGTAAGGATTACTGTGCCATTTGGGATGTTGTCCCACCGGTTCACAAAGTTATGAGGTCCACTGAAGAGCAACTGAAGTGGGACAAGAAGTAGATTGGTGACTTTATAGACTAGCGCTTAGTTCACACACGGACYTGCAATGCATTTCTCCACAACCTTCCCACGTGTCTGCACAAAAGCACTTCACGTTCAGGAGGTGGCGCCAATGATTGCAATGGTGCCTCGGATTGGTGTAGGGTGAAGTCGTCACTAAACCCTGATCTTGGGTCAGTTTAGCATTTCCCCCACTAATTGTTATTAAGGTGAGGATTCAAGGTCGGGGAAGCTGTAAAATAAAATTGATTCTGCAATGTTGAAAAATCCGATAACAAGGTGTGGAGACTAAAAGTTATTTTCAATTTCCAGAAGAAATTGTGAATTATTTAAGAAAAGCGCAAGGGTGCCAATTTCTTAGGCCACAAATGTATGTCATTCAGCAGATACTTTTATCCAAACAGACTTACAGTCATGCATGCATCCAATTTTTATATGGGTGACCCCAGTGGTAAGCAAATCCACGACCGTGGCGTTGCAAGCGCCATGCTATAACAACTGAGCCACAAAGAACCACAAAAAAAAACAAGCTCAATGAAAGAATCTCTATCAAACCTTTTTTTTTTACTTTTTTTTTTTTTACTTCTGGCCTAGGCTTAGTCGGTGTCTGATAAACTGTCCCAAAAAGTTAACATTTTAAAAAGTGAGTAGTGAAGTGAACACTTCTCCCAATAAAAGAATGAGCGGTGGTAAAATGGACAGATTTGAAACTAGTAACTGACGAAGTGAACACTTGCCCCATGCATGGGAGTAAGATAAAASATAATCAGAGGTGAAGTGGCCAATTGTGAGCCTAGTGAATGATAAGTTGAACACTTGTTGTGAGATATTGAGTGCACACTCACAGCATTGAGGTTTTCACATCATTCTAATGACACTAGCTCCATGCTCAAGAGATTGGCAAGTAGTGAGGTGAACACTTGTGAGACCCGTGAAATCAGAAGTGTGCACTTCACTTACCCCATGTAAGGGAGTACAATGAGACTGGTGATCAGCACGATGATGCGCAGGACAGAGCTGGGAGCAAGGACGAAGGTCTTCTTCAAAGTCATGAGCCAGCCTGTCAGGTGAGCCCGGATGGTCACTGTCATGGTAAAATAAATACATGCTTTTTTTCGTGTATAAATGAGTTGTTCTTTACATCGGTAAGCAGGACGTTTCCCTCCTGTGTAGGATGAGTCTACCTTTAATGTTAGGGTCGACAACAACAAAAATGACATTCCTGTTGACATTACGTTAGTGATAAATTCAAACATTCCACTTCCACTGATTCCCTACTTGGATCTTACCTGGAACAGGGAAGAAGGAGAAGATTAGCAGTGGAGGGACGCAGAGCTCTGCGAAGGCATGGTCCACACCAATGATGTCTACTAGGATCCTCTCCGAGATGTGAGGCGTCCAGAACACCAAAAAGCATAGCTGGACAGCCAAAACCAAACACAYGGTTAACACTGTCTGAAGCCACAGGGGGTTAGGATTAGGGTTAAATTACTCTAGCCTATACACTGATCAATGGTCAGTTGCATGGTTTCGTTGTGAAGGTAAGTTTAGGATTTGGGGAGGAAAATGTGCTCGCTATAGACACATGAATGGACTGTGTTGCATTTGTACAGTGCATTTGGAAAGTATTCAGACCCCTTGACTTTTTCCACATTTTGTTATGTTACAAACTTATTCTAAAATTGTTTAAATAGTGTTTTTCCCCTCATCAATCTACACAAAATTCCCCATAATGACAAAGTAAAAACAGGTTTTTAGAAATGTTTGCAAATGTATTAAAAACAAAAAAACTGAAATSTTTTGGTACCCTTCCCCAGATTGTGCTCTGACATGCACTGTCAACTGTGGGACCTTATATAGACAGGTGTGTGCCTTTCTAAATCATGTCCAATCAATTAAATTTACCACAGGTGAACTCCAATCAAGTTGTAGAAACATTTCAAGGATGATCAATGGAAACAGGATGCACCTGAGCTCAATTTCGAGTGTCATAGCAAAGGGCCTGATACTTATGTAAATAAGGTATTTCTGTTTTTATTTTTTAATACATTTTCAACATTTTGTAAAAACCTGTTTTCGCTTTGTCATTATGGCATATTGTGTGTAGATTGATGAGGGAAAAAAGTWATTTAATCAATTTTAGAATAAGGCTGTAATGTAARAAAATGTGGAAAAGGGGAAGGGGTCTGAATACTAGCATTGTGCACATACCTTATCTAGGGCAAAGGTTTGTTTGAGGCACCTTGTCATTACCTTGACCACAGAGAATGAGGATGGTACAAACTGATCTGGAAAGACAGCCCTCCATTACTTAGACCACAACGCATAAATGGGGCAAAGCCTAATATGGAGTCAGCAGTTCATCACTCTGACCACACTTTGTTTACAAAAGCGCTCTTTATACTTGGTTCTAACTTGCTTCCTTTGTCATGATCATGTCCACATTCTGATTGTGCCCACATTTTTAGACAGGTGGCGACAATCAAAAAGACACATTGTGATCAGATCATCCTGCCCAGGTCCGGAGGTAGTTAGACACACATTGTGTCTGGACACCTTACAAGTGTAGACAGATCTGGACAGAGAAAACCATTTAAATCATCATTACTCCACCCTGTAAAATCATTGACAGGTGGAACCATTGTCTGATTTCATCAATATGTGTCTTGCAATTGAAAAATAATCATATTATTTTGAAAGAAAAGCTGTGAAATAATTTGCATAATGGAAGGGACCAGGAAATCTGGTCACAATGCAGACACAGTGGACGGATAACAGACACATTTTAATTAGTGATGGGAAACTATGCTTCCTGAAGAATTGAGGCTTTCCAGCCAATTGTGTAGAAAATYGGTTCATTAAGGGTTCGGGTTRGAACCGGAACCTTTTTGTGATGGTAGGGGTTCAATTTTGAACGTTTCTAATAATATATTGTAYAKGTGGCAGCCTATCAMATTGAAGGTGTGGTTTATTGGAGTTGTGGCTTTCAGATAGTTATTTTTGGTCYCCTGTTAGTGTGTGTAAATGTCAGTTTGTACACTGCAAATGAAAATGTTCCTTGAATGTTTATGCATATTACATATTCTAATATAATACTAACAATGTTTTTTTAAATAATTCTAACATTGCGTCCTCCGGGAACACGATCCTGCCAAGCCTCACTGCTTCTTGCCACACTGCTCGCTTAACCCGGAAGCCAACCGCACCAATGTGTCGGAGGAAARACCATACACCTGGCGACRGTGTCAGCATGCATGCGCCCGGCCCGCCACAGGAGTCGCTAGAGCACGACGGGACAAGGACAAATCCTCCCCTAACCTGGACGACGCTGGGCTGGGCCAATTGTATGCCACCTCATGTYTCTCCCAGTCYCGCCCGGCTGCGACACAGCCCGGTATCGAACTCGGATCTGTAYTGATCGCCTTAGACCGCTGRGCCACCGGGAGGCAAGTCACCACTAATTCTAAGAGTGTAGACKGCARTGACCTGGGCTGGAAAATACACACCATTATAATTGCAAAAAAAATGTCTCTACATGTGTGGGTCACAGACACGAGTCGAGACTTGTCGAGGCTCTCCTTAAAACAAGAGGCCMGAAAGTAGGGGGCTTTGGGGAACTAGATATGTTTGATATGTCAACAGCCTAGGTACAACATGAGATCCTTTTGTTTCTTTTTTTTACTTTAAACAATAATATGCATGAAACCAACATTGATGACGATCTCACAAACAACAGAGATGTAATGCTAAAACCACTGGATGACAAATAGCAGTCCTATAGCAGTACCTGCAGAAGAAACACAGCGGAACCTGGAAATACCATCCAACACAAAACGATGTGAGTAATGTTCAGTCTGAACCTACTTTCTGAAGCCAAAAAGTAAAAGACAATAACTCCCTCTGTAATTTTGTTATATAAAGCTTAATAAATAAAGCTACTAAGCTACCAAGCTGCTAGGAAAGAATCTGACTGAAATTAGCACTGAAGTGAAAGGTGTGAAAACTCTTGAGCCTAACAATGCGCATGAGAGTATCACAGCCCCCCCCCCCCCCCAAATGCAGAGGCCTTTGAAGCCCCCTCCATCTGTGCAGAGAAGATGTCCTCCTCAGAATTCCCAAAATACAACAACCACAGGACAACTTTGTTTGGACGTCGTAAAGACCATTCGCCGACACTGAAAAGATATAGCTAGCTAACAACATCCTTTTCCACGTGGAAAAGACGGCCAGAGACTTGCTAGCTACGTTAGCTAGCTAGCTGGGATTTTCTACAAGGAATCTGCCTCCTGAAAAAGTTAGCTAGACGTACACTGTCCTTCTCTCAGCACATATCAAAGCTGCAGGCTAAGGTTCAATCTAGACTATCGTAAATCGCTCCTCTTTCACCACAGCTGCCAAACTAACCCTGATTCAGATGATCATCCTACCCATGCTAGATTACGGAGAGGTATTTATAGATAGGCAGTTAAGGTGCTCTGAGCAGCTAGATGTTCTTTACCATTCGGCCATCAGTTTATCCCTGATGTCCTTACACAGCTCTCTGGTCTTGGCCATTGTGGGAGGTTGGATTCTGTTTGATTGAGTGTGTGGGCAGTGTTCTTTTATACAGGTAACGAGTTCAAACAGGTGCAGTTAATACAGGTAATGAGTGGAGAACAGGAGGGCTTCTTAAAGAAAAACGAACAGGTCTGTGAGAGCCGGAATTCTACTGGTTGGTAGGTGATCACATACTATGTCATTCAATAAAATGCAAATGAATTACTTAAAAATCATACAATGTGATTTTCTGGATTTTTGTTTTAGATTCCGTCTCTCACAGTTGAAGTGTACCTATGATAAAAATTACAGACCCCTACCGCTTTGTAAGTAGGAAACCTGCAAAATCGGCAGTGTATCAAATACTTGTTTCCCCACTGTATATGGATGTGTAGTTTGATGTGATATTAACGTGTATATTCATGTCTATATGGATGTGTAGTTTGATATGTATATTAATGTGTATATTTACGTCTATATGGATGTGTAGTTTGATGTGTATATTAACGTGTATATTCATGTCTATATGGATGTGTAGTTGATATGTTATTAATGTGTATATTTACGTCTATATGGATGTGTAGTTTGATGTGTATATTAACGTGTATATTCATATCTATATGATGTGTAGTTTGATGTGCTAAATTAACGTGTATAATTTACGTCTATATGGATGTGTAGTTTGATGTGTATATTAACGTGTATATTTACGTCTATATGGATGTGTAGTTTGATGTGTATAATAATGTGATTATATTCACGTCTATATGGATGTTGTAGTATGATGTGTATATTAACATGTATATTCCACTCTATATGGATGTGTAGTTTGATGTGTATATTCACGTCATATGGATGTTAGTAGTTGATGTGTATATTAACGTGTATATTCACGTCTATATGGATGTGAGTTTGATGTGTACTATTCCACGTCTATATGAGCCCCTCGTCCTTAAGATTATTAGACCTGCCACCTGATCGTCCCATTAACCGTCGTATAGTTCACGATCTCATATGAATGTGCGAGCGTAATTGAATAGCTGACAACCCCGCCTATAGAACGTGTCATATCTCACATCCTCATAGGATGTGTAGATTCGCCATGTAGCTCTACACATGGATAACGCGATAGTATTCACCACCAATCTACTCACGGAGTGTAGTCTTCATGTGCTACTATTCCACCGTCTGTCCATAGCATGCGACCGTATAGTTTATTGTTATACCTCTACGTGTATCATTCACGTCTATATCGCCGCCATGTGTAGGTTGATGTGCCCAATATATTCACTCCTGTATGGATTAGTGATCCTGACTGCTAAGCTATATAACCGAAGCTATCCACCCCACGTCAGGTATGGAGCTGCTAAGTACATGAGTGTGCACGACCCCCCCGTATAGTAACGATGACTCATATCACACCTCTATAGGATGTGTGAGTTTGATGAATGACTCCATCACTTCACGTGTGCATATATTTCGACGTCCTCCTATGATGTGTAGTTTGATAGCCGCCCGATAATCCCCATTTAACCCTGACATATTCACGTCCTATCCTCGGCGCAATGAGTTGTAGTAATCGATTGCCTATAATAAACCGCGCATATTTACATCCTATATGATGTGTACCGAATCCTTATGGTATATCAACGTCCCTAAATACTGGATGTAAATAATGGTTATGCTCTAGCTTGATAGTGTACTTTCACAGATCTATGCGTCACGCCATGTCAGTTAGGTTTGATGTGCCATAGAATTAAACACCAGACATATCACAAGGTCCATCTGCTCTTGCGATGTGCTCTGCAGTTGACTGTGACTATAAGCGCTGAGCTATATTCACGTCAATATATGAGACTGCGTGTAGTCTGCATGTGAGACCAATCTAATGGGTCCTACCGGTGCCGCCTATATGGATGTGTAGTAATTGGATAGTCACCCTCGATACATCATCTACTATGTATGGGTTATGCTGGTTTAGTTACCAGAAGGCACCAAATATCTGCAGAAAGGAATGCACCTACTGCTTACCCTTTCTAGACTTACAACAATCTCGACAACTCCTCCAATCAGAATATGTCGACTATGCGCAAATTCAAAACTCACGTCTCGGGAATGACATTCCTTTTTACGGCACTCAATAGCCGAGACAGCTACCCTCAAACACTAGGTTCCAACCCAACCTGTTACTGTAGACTGACGCATGAAGGTGGACTGAAAGAATGTATACCCCTCACTCCTCCACACCAAGTTACAAGATGACCAAGGAGAATGAACACGAACTGCAGTGAGTTGTTCCCAAGAAAGTTGGTATCCTTGCCCCCCCCAAGCGACAGACTATAAAAATCCTAACCACTATCACCAATTAAGATATTCAAGATCTCCTCAACGAGGCCTTCTGCCGGGGGCGGTGTGGCCGATATTACACCTGTGCATCCACCACCTTTGGTCGGAAGTCACATCTTAGACAAGCCGTCGTGTGAGTCTACATACTTTGGCTCCGAGTATGACGCCGCGATTAACGCAGCACAACACTTTGTATTACAAGCGAAGTGGTTCATTCCATACTTGCGCCAGCCCAGGTATCCAATCAATTCAGACCCCCGTTGAAGGTCCCAAAGAACAGAGGGGCCTCAATCATTGTTAAATGGAAGAAATGTGGATCCACCAAGACTCTTCCTAGAGCTGTGGAGATGGGAGAACCTTCCAGAAGGACAACCATCTCTGCCACACTCCACCAATCAGGCCTTTATGGTAGTGGCCAGACGAAAGCCACTCCTRAGTAAAAGGTACATGGCAGCCCACTTGGAGTTTGCCAAAAGGCACCTAAAGATTCTTGGTCTGATGAAACCAAGAATAAACTCTTTGGCCTGAACGTCAAGCATCACTTCTGGAGGAAACCTGGCACCATCCCTACGGTGAAGCATGGTGGTGGCAGCATCATGCTGTGGGGATGATTTTCAGCGGCAGGGACTGGGAGACTAGTCACGATTGAGGCAAAGATGAACGGAGAAAAGTGCAGAGAGATCCTTCATGAAAACCTGCTTCCGAGCACMCAGGACCTCAGACTGGGGCAAAGTTTCACCTTCCGACTGAACAATGACCCTAAGCACATAGCCAAGACAACGCAGGAGTGGCTTCAGGACAAGTCTCTGGATGTCCTTGAGTAGCCCAGCCAGAGCCCGGACTTGAACCCGATCCAACATCTCTGGAGAGACCTAAAAATAGCTGTGCAGCAATGCTCCCTATCCATTCTGACAGAGCTTGAGAGGATCTGCAAAGAAGAATGGGACAAACTCCCCAAATACAGTTGTGCCAAGCTTGTAGTATCATAGCCAAGAAGACTCAAGGCTGTAATCGCTGCCAAAGGTGCTTCAATAAAGTCCTGTGTAAAGGGTATGAATACTTATGTAAATGTGATATTTCAGTTTTTTTTTAATACATTAGCAAAATTTCTAATATCCTGTTTTTGCTTTGTAATTATGGGGTATTATGTGTAGATTAATGAGGGGGGAAAACATATTGAATCCATTTTAGAATAGGCTGTAACATAACCAAATGTGGGAAAAGTCAGGAGTCTGAATACTTTACAAATGCACTGTATAGTTTACAAACAATGGAGGCAAACAAGCTAATATTTTGGGTTCCGATGGGGTAAGACAGTTGAACAAAGCTCATGAGACATGGATAAGTTATATTCTTCAAGAATCAATGGGGATATATCATTKATTTAAAATTCCCCAAAATGTATTTAGTAATCGCATATGGCCCATTTAACCATTAGTTGGGGAAATGCAAAACTGACCCAAGATCAGGGGCAACTTCACCCTACTCCATCAAACACATTTCTAAAAGCTGAAACCACAATGCAAGAAACCTACCATCTGCAATCATAGAATTATGGCCCGCATCAAGTCACTCATGTTATAACAATGTAAGCTTTGTAAAGACCTAAAAGCAATGCAAACACATACAAATTKTTTTCCATCCACAAAAGATCAAGGTTGAACGTACCGTAATAGAAAGGGCAAAGCAGACAAATGTGAACTTTTTGATGTGGGAATTGGAGATTGTGGTATTGATGTTGGTCAGTTTGTTACTGGGGTTGTTCTGTGGGCAAAGAAGAACAAACAAACGTGACAGGTGTGAATGCACTCAGTAGGCGAAGGCCGGGATTAAATCAAAGGCGCATTGTTGCAATTTCTCAACATTCACGAAGATCGGAGTCGTGGTACATTGTGGATATCGGCTCATGTTTAAATTACCTTTACAAGTCAAGTGCAATGCGCTTGTCGACAACAAGCATTTGATTGAATCCCGACCTAAATCTTCACATAAACCATAGAATCGATTTACAAATGACATTTAGAATCATTGTGAGACTTTYGTTTATGTTCAGTAACAACAGGCTTCACAACTATAGTTAACACAGGTAATACCACATCAAAACCAACGATGACATTGTTATGAGAACAATGTCTCAACAAAATTGTACTCTCCCCTAAAAATTAATTGTTAAAACATGGACTGATATTGTGCTCAATCATGGCTGAAGAGGCAACTACCTTAGAATGACTCAGCACAAGTAAACCACACAGTGACTTTCCTAACAGCAGCCCTTAAACTTCCTGGAGCAGGTTGGTCTCTGCTCAGCACACCTTTGTTTACCTATAAATATTATGAAATGTCAGCTATGAATCCAGACTCCCCCAAAATACATGGTGCAGTGGAATTGTGTATATCATATTTCTGTGGTGTACTTACTGCAGTTTCAGTAATGTCACACTGGTATAAACCCAGCAATACAGAACAGTGACAGTTGAGTTAAGGGGACAGCGAGGCATTGAAGTCTGCTGACCMTTGCACAAACTGACAATACATTCACTGAACTGAAGCAGGGATTCATTCAAAAGTGCGTCGCAAAGCTGTTAAGTGCACTACCGACAATGCGTCTTRTAAGGCCAATTTTCCCCGACGTTTGCGGAGATCACATTCATGGCAAATTAAGCTTGCTCGTCGACAACGCACCTTTGATTGAATTCTGGTCTAAGTATCTGCACCACTGCAATCATTGTAAATTGCATCCCAGAGAAGCATCTCCTACATAAAAACATTAAGGTAGCACTTTATTTCACAATATTGTTTCCATTGCTATTTACCTGGTATTTACTTGAAAATATGTGGTATCGATGCACTTGTACTTCATTGAAAGAATACAACAAASCTGGCCTCGTAGTTTTTACAATTTTATAGTGTAAGTAAATACCAAGGCCTTTCTGTGCTACCCACATTAATGTTAATATAATCTTTAACAGTCATTAGGTTGAGGTACCTGGCCACCCTCAGTGGCCTTACTTACMAGTTAATGTAAACAACCTCGTCTTACCTTGTCGAAGGCGGGGTAGACCGTACGTAGTTCTGTCAGCCAGCCGTACGGCATGTGACCCACAGGATAGCTTGCAGTCAGTACTGCTACCGCCTGGCCAAACCACAGAAACCAAACACTTAGAGAAATAGACCAGTCCACCACGTCAGAAGTAAGAGTTCCTGTTTGTCTTTCTTGAAGTCGAGTTGAAGTGCATCTTCTAAGATTGCTATATCATACTAATGTGGTTTCTGGGATGTTAAACACACTCTCCAGGTATTGTGAGATCTGCTAATCTGCACCACATAATTGCAAAAATGACAACCTGAAACAAATACTTCACTATATTGTTACCCACTACTATAGTTAGTAAAAGGATGTATAACAAATGGCAAAAGTTCATCACATTGTTTATAGTTTGTGGCATCACAAGTCTTCACTTAGACACCTGCCCCATTCATTCAAAACACTGTATTCTCACTCTACAAACATAACATAGCAGGTGAAAAAAACTGCCGGGGGAGGTTACAGTGTTTTCCACAAGTACATACAGTACTAGTCAAAAGTTTGGACACATCTACTCATTCAAGGGTTTTCTTTATTTTTACATTGTAGAATAGTAATGAAGACATCAAAACTATGAAATAACACATATGGAATCATGTTGTAACCAAAAAAGTGTTAAACAAATCAAAATATATTTTATATTTGAGATTTCTTCAAAGTATCCACCCTTTTGCTACTTTGAAGAACAACTTTGCACAACTCTGGCATTTTCTCAACTCAGCTGTCAATGCCGGTAGTTCTGCATTGAGTTCGGACT
>NC_036871.1:4728766-4743967 GCF_002910315.2 Salvelinus sp. IW2-2015
AGTCAATTTAGGTTGAGGTACCTGGCCACCCTCAGTGGCCTTACTTACGAGTTAATGTAAACACCTCGTCTTACCTTTGTCAAAAGGCGGGTAGACCGTCCGTAGTTCTGTCAGCCAGCCGTACGGCATGTGACCCACAGGATAGCTTGCAGTCAGTACTGCTACCGCCTGGCAAACCACAGAAACCAACACTTAGAGAAATAGACCAGTCCACCACGTCAGAAGTAAGAGTTCCTGTTGTCTTTCTTGAAGTCGAGTTGAAGTGCATCTTCTAAGTTTGCTATATCATACTATGTGGTTTCTGGGATTGTTAAACACACTCTCCAGGTATTGTGAGATCTGCTAATCTGCACCACATAATTGCAAAATGACAACCTGAAACAAATACTTCACTATATTGTTTACCACTACTATAGTTAGTAAAAGGATGTATAACAAATGGCAAAAGTTCATCACATTGTTTATAGTTTGTGGCATCACAAGTCTTCACTTAGACACCTGCCCCATTCATTCAAAACACTGTATTCTCACTCTACAAACATAACATAGCAGGTGAAAAAAACTGCCGGGGAGGTTACAGTGTTTTCCACAAGTACATACAGTACTAGTCAAAAGTTTGGACACATCTACTCATTCAAGGGTTTTTTCTTTATTTTTACATTGTAGAATAGTAATGAAGACATCAAAACTATGAAATAACACATATGGAATCATGTTGTAACCAAAAAAGTGTTAAACAAATCAAAATATATTTTATATTTGAGATTTATCAAAGTAGCCACCCTTTGCCTTGATGACAGCTTTGCACACACTTGGCATTTCTTCTCAACCATCTTCATGAGGTATCACCAGGAATGCACTTCAATTAACATGTGTGCCTTGTTAATTTGTGGAATTTCTTTCCTTCTTAATGCATTTGAGCAAATCAGTTGTGTTGTGACAAGGTAGGGGGTATACAGAAGATAGCTCTATTTTTGGTAAAATACCAAGTCCATATTATGGCAAGAACAGCTCAAATAAGGAAAGAGAAACAACAGTCCATCATTACTTTAAGACATGAAGGTCCGTTAATACAGACATTTCAAGAACTTTGAAAGTTTCTTCAAGTGGAATCGCAAAAATCCATCAAGCCCTATTGATGAAACTGGGTCTCATGAGGACCGCCACAGGAAAAGAAGACCCAGAGTTACCTCTGCTGCAGAGGATAAGTTCATTCGAGTTATCAGCCTCAGAAATTGCAGCTCAAATAATTGCTTCACAGAGTTCAAGTAAACAGACACATCTCAACATCAAACTGTTCACAGGGAGACTGTGTGAATCAGGCCTTCAGGGTTGAATCACTGCAACGAAACCACTACTAAAAGGACACCAATAAGAAGAAGAGACTTGCCTTGGGCCAAGAAAACACGAGCAATTTACATATTAGACCGGTGAAATTTGTCCTTTGGTCTGGAGACCAAATTGGAGATTTTTGGTTACAACCGCCATGTTCTTTGTGAGACGCGGTGTGGGGTGAATGGATGATCTCCGCATGTGTATTTCCCACCGTAAATAAAGCATGGAGGAGGAGGTGTAATGGTGTGGATGCTTTGCTGGTGACACTGTCTGTGATTTATTTAGAATTCAAGGCACACTTAACCAGCAATGGCTACCACAGCACTCTGCAGCGATACGCCATCTCATCTGGTTTGCACTTAGTGGAACTATCATTTGTTTTTCAACAGGACAATGACCCAACACACCTCCAGGCTGAGTAAGGGCTCCTATTTTACCAAGAGGCGAGTGATGGAGTGTTTCATCTTCAATGCCCTTGCTGATGGAAGGAGGTTTTCACTCAAAATCTCACGATACATGGCCCCATTCATTCTGTCCTTACACGGATCAGTTGTCCTGGTCCCTTTGCAGAAAAACAGCCCAAAGCATGATGTTTCCACCCCCATGCTTCACAGTAGGTATGGCGTTCTTTGGATGCAACTCAGCATTCTTTGTCCTCCAAACACGACGAAAAAAAACAGACGAAAAAGTTCCATTTTGGTTTCATCTGACCATATGACATTCTCCAATCTTCTTCTGCATCATCCAATGCTCTCTAGCAAACTTCAGACGGGCCTAGGAGACATGTGTACTGGCTTAGGCAGGGGACACGTCTGGCACTGCAGGATTTGAGTCCCTGGCGCGTAGTGTGTTACTGATGGTAGGCTTTGTTACTTTGTCCCAGCTCTCTGCAGGTCATTCACTAGGTCCCCCCGTGTGGTTCTGAGATTTTTGCTCACCGTTCTTGTGATCATTTTGACCCACGGGGTGGATTTGCGTGGAGCCCAGATCGAGGGAGATTATCAGTGGTCTTTGTCTCCAGGCTCTGTCGCAGCCGGCCGCGACCGGGAGGTCCGTGGGGCGACACACAATTGGCATAGCGTCGTCCGGGTTTGGGGAGGGTTTGGCCGGTAGGGATATCCTTGTTCTCATCGCGCTCCAGCGACTCCTGTGGCGGGCCGGGGCGCAGTGCGCGCTAACCGAGGGGGCCGGGTGCACGGTGTTTCCTCCGACACATTGGTTGCGGCTGGCAACCGGGTTGGAGGCGCGCTGTGTTAAGAAGCAGTGCGGCTTGGTTGGGTTGTGCTTCGGAGGACGCATGGTTTCGACCTTCGTCTCTCCCGAGCCCGTAGGGAGTTTTGTAGCGATGTAGACAAGATAGTAATTACTAGCGATTGGATACCACGAAAAATTGGGGAAGAAAAGGGGATAAAATGTAAAAAATAAATAATAAAATAAATCCTACAATGTGATTTTCTGGATTTTTTTTTCTCATTTTGTCTGTCATAGTTGAAGTGTACCTATGATGAAAATTACAGGCCTCTCATCTTTTAAAGTGGGAGAATTCCACATTGGTGCTGACTAAATACTTTTTTGCCCCACTGTAATATACAGTTGTAGTCAGAAGATTAAAGATTACCTACACCTTAGCCAAATACATTTAAACTCAGTTTTTCACAATTCCTGACATTTAATCCTAGTAAAAAGTTAGGATCACCACTTTATTTCAAGAATGTGAAATGTCAGAATAATAGTAGAGAATTATTTATTTCAGCTTTTATTTATTTCATCACATTTCCAGTGGGTCAGAAGTTTACATTGTGGCGTACAGCAGGTCAGCCACCAGGTGGAGACTCGTCGAGGCCTGGTGACAGACGGAGTATACATCACGAGGCGATGGCTCRATCTGCTGGACGAAGGGCTCTCCGGCCAGGACTAAATGGGGCTGATTGGYAGCTGGTGAATAATCAAGGGCTGATTGCTCACCAGCTGTGCAAGGCCCATAAAGCTGCCAGAACGGCAGCACTCAACGGGACTCAACATACACTRAATTAGTATTTGGTAGCATAGCCTTTAAATTGTTTATCTTGGGTCAAACGTTTAGGGTAGCCTTCCACAAGCTTCCCACAATAAGTTGGGTGAACATGCTTGTTCAATGAACCATAAACAATTAATGAACATGCACCTGTAGAARGGTTGTTAAGACACTAATAGCTTACATARGGTAGGCAATTAAGGTCACYGTTATGAAWACTTAGGACACTAAAGAGGCCTTTCTACTGACTCTGAAAAACACCAAAAGAAAGATGCCCAGGGTCCCTGCTCATCTGRGTGAACATGCCTTAGGCATGCTGRAAGGAGGCATGAGGACTGCAGATGTGGCCAGGGCAATAAATTGCAATGTTCGTACTGCAATGTTCGTGTTACACGTGAGACGCCTAAGACAGCACTACAGGGACACAGGACGGACAGCTGATCGTCCGCGTAGTGGCAGACCACGTGTAACAACACAACACACAACAACAACACACAACAACAACACACACAACACACACAACAACACACAACAACAACAACACAACAACACCCAACAGGATCGGTACATCCGAACATCACACCTGCGGGACAGGTACAGGATGGAAACAACAACTGCCCGAGTTACACCAGGAATGCACAATCCCTCCATTAGTGCTCGGACTGTCCGCAACAGGCTGAGAGGCTGGACTGAGGGCTTGTAGGTCTGTTGTAAGGCAGGTCCTCATCAGACATCATCGGCAACAACGTCACCTATGGGCACAAACCCACCGTCGCTGGACTAGACAGGACTGGCAAAAAGTGCTCTTCACTGACGAGTCGCGGTTTTGTCTCACCAGGGGTGATGGTCGGAT
Organism: Salvelinus sp. IW2-2015; assembly: GCF_002910315.2. NCBI lineage: Eukaryota > Metazoa > Chordata > Actinopteri > Salmoniformes > Salmonidae > Salvelinus > Salvelinus sp. IW2-2015. The sequence goes on from NC_036871.1 coordinate 4,732,969, forward strand.
TCGCGTTTATCATCGAAGGAATGAGCGTTACACCGAGGCCTGTACTCTGGAGCGGGGTCGATTTGCGTGTGAGGTCCTCATGGTCTGGGCGTGTGTCATAGCATCATCGGACTGAGCTTGTTCATTGCAGGCAATCTCAACGCTGTGCGTTACAGGGAAGACATCTTCCTCCCTCATGTGGTACCCTTCCTGCAGGCTCCTCCTGACCTGACCCTCCAGCATACAATGCCACCAGCCATCCTGCTTGATCTGTGCGTGATTTCCTGCAAGACAGGAATGTCAGTGTAATTCCATGCCAGCGAAGAGCCCCGGATCTCAATCCCATTGAGCACGTCTGGGACCTGTTGGATCTGAGGGTGAGGGCTAGGGCCATTCCCCCCATAAAATGTCCGGGAGCTTGCAGGTGCCTTGGTGGAAGAGTGGGTAACATCTCACAGCAAGAACTGGCAAATCTGGTGCAGTCCATGAGGAGGAGATGCACTGCAGTACTTAATGCAGCTGGTGGCCACACCAGATATGGACTGTTACTTTTATTTTTCAGGAACACGTTATTCCATTTCTGTTAGTCACATGTCGTGTGAACTTGTTCAGTTTATGTCTCAGTGTTTGAATCTTGTTAAGTTTTCTGAAAAAAAACACAGTTGACAGTGAGAGATGTTTCTTTTTTTGCTGTTTATATTGAAGCTTCCATCAGTAACTGTTGCTTCATTTCCAATCACCCATATATTTTTGTGAAATATATATATATATATTAGTGCTTTCGGAAAATATCAGACCCCCTGACTTTTTCCACATTTTGTTAGGTTACAGCCTTATTCTAAAATGGATTAAATCATTTTACCCTTCATCAATATTCACACAATACCTCATAATGACAAAGCTAAAACAGGTTTTTGGAAAATCTGTATTTTCCAGACACTTTATTCAGACACTTTACTCAGTACTCTATTGAAGCATCTTGGGCAGAGATTACAGCATTGAGTCTTCTTGGGTATGACGCTACAAGCTTGGCACACCTGCACTTGGGGAGTTTATCCCATTCTTCTCTGCAGATCCACTCAAGCTTTGTCAGGTTGGATGGGGAGTGTTGCGGCATAGCTATTTTCAGCTCTCCCAGAGATGTTCAATCGGGAAGTCTGGGCTCTGGCTGGGCCACTCAAGGACATTCAGAGACTTGTCCCGAAACGACTCCTGCAATTCTTGCTGTGTGCTTTGGGTTGTTTCCTGTTGGAAGGTGAACCGTCGCCCTAGTCATAGGTCCTTAGTACAAGCTCTGGAGAAGGTTTTCATTGAGGATCTCCATGTACTTTGCTCCGTTCATCTTCCCATCGATCCTGACTAGTCTCCCAGTCCCTGAAGCTGAAAAACATCCCCATCATCTAATGCTGCCACCACCATGCTTCACCGTAGGATGGTGTCAGTTTCCTCCAGACGTGACGCTTGGCATTCAGTCAAAGAGTTCAATCTTGTTTTCTCAAAACTGAGAATCTTGTTTCTCATGGTCTGAGATCCTTAGGTGCCTTTTTGGAAAACTCCAAGCGGGCTTCATGTGCCTTTTACTGAAGAGTGGCTTCCACCTGATTGGTGGATGCTGCAGAGAGCTGGTCTTTCTTCTGGAACGTTCTCCCATCTCCACAGAGAAACCCTGTAGCTCTGTCAGAGTGACCATCAGGTTCTTGGTCACCTGCCTGACCAAGGCCCTTCTCCCCCGATTGCTCAGTTTAGCCATTTAAGAATGATGGAGGCCACTGTGTTCTTTGGGGACCTTCAGTGCTGCAGAAATATTTTGGTACCCTTCCCCACATCCGTGCCTTGACACAATCCTGTCTCGGASCTCTACGGACAATTCCTTCGACCTCATGGTTTTGTTTTTGCTCTGACATGCATTGTCAACTSTYGGACCTTACATAGACAGGTGTGTGCCTTTCCAAATCATGTGCAATCAATTACATTTTCCACAGGTGGACTCCAATCAAGTTGTAGAAACATGTCAAGGATGATCAATGGCAACAGGATGCACCTAAACTCAATTTCGAGTCTGGGTAAGGGGATAGGGTGTTCGGAATTAGCTTTGTTTGGTTGCATGCCAAWTCTCCACCCTTGCAAACTTTCTCGCATGGATTTAACAATGTTGGAAATTCACTCCTGCTAACACCAATCATATGCTTTWAACCTTTTAGGAGCACTAGATTTATAGGTAATTACTAATAATGTTTACATMACTTATTTTATTGATTTCCCACCCTTTTATAAGTCAGAACACAAAAAAAGTGTCTCTGGCTCCAACCAGTGGCTGGCTGCGTCATTACAATCCATTTTTTCATCTCTTTGCCACGTCAAAGGGGCGGACCTTAGAAAAGCAGCTTGCGACATAGACATGACACAGACATTGCTGGATTCCTATTGAGCAGGCGGTTCTAAATATACTGTAACTTTTATAGCTGTACGATAAAGAACTTGACCTACACAAAGCCGAAAATAAGTAAAGATGTAATTTTGTGCGGAAGTAAAACATTTTTTAAACGTTTTACAATTAGCCCCCGCCCCCCATAGGTCCACAGACAATCGCCATCACACTGCACACTGCCCTATCCCATCTGGACAAGAGGAATACCTATTTAAGAATGCTGTTCATTGACTATAGCTCAGCATTCAACACCATAGTACCCTCCAAGCTCATCATTAAGCTTGAGGCCCTGGGTCTTAATCCCGCCCTGTGCAATTGGGTCCAGGACTTCCTGACAGGCCGCCTCCAGGTGGTGAAGGTAGGAAACAACATCTCCACTTCGCTGATCCTCAACACTGGGGCCCCACAAGRGTGCATGCTCAGCCCCCTCCTGTACTCCCTGTTCACCCATGACCGCGTGGCCATGCARGCCACCAACTCAATCATCAAGTTTACAGATGACACAACAGTAGTAGGCTTGATTACCAACAACAACGAGACAGCCTATAGGGAGGAGGTGAGGGCACTCGGAGTGCGGTGTCAGGAAAARAACCTCTCACMRAACGTCAACAAAACAAAGGAGATGATRGTGGACTTCAGGAAACAGCAGAGGGAGCACCCCTCTATCCACATCGACGGGACAGCAGTGGAGAAGGTGGAAAGTTTTAAGTTCCTCAGTGTGCACATCACGGACAAACCAAAATGGTCCACCCACACAGACAGTGTGCTGAAGAAGGCGCAACATCCGGACAATACAATTTGAAATGGCCAAAATGTTGATTTAGACGTTTGCAAATTTCACACATTTTGACGATCACTAATGTCATAATAGTTTGGGTAAAGTAATAAAGTAGTTGAAATATTTTGGGTAAATTGTCATAAAACTGATAGTAACTATATACAGAAATATTACAAAGTATGAAAATGCTTGTTCATTCACATCATGAATTCACTATGATATGTGTATATGGATTATTATACTTTTACTATGTACTGGACCATATCAAAACAAAAAGCTTTCTGGGGTGGGGGGGACAGTACTACATTGTTCAGAATATCACCTTCTTGCTAGACTGGAAAAGTGTGTTGTGTGCTTAAAATCCTCATATGAGGTCGGTAGGACACTTGCCTCGGTGGCAGCCGAGCTTCCCTTGAGGTCCCGGGAGACAAAGAGGTTGACGATAGGCCTGCTGATTCTCTGCATGGCCAGGATCAGGGCCAGGGGCCACCAGAAACTCAGCATCTTCTTGATGGTAGCGTCCCCCTGCGGGCGATAGGGAAAGAGGGAGGGAGGCATGGGAGAAAGTGATGAGCATTCCCAAATGCAACTCTGCAATAATGTAATTCCATTATAACTAAATGTCCATTTCATGGAGGACAATAAAGTTATATTCTATTGTAACTAAAGTTCCATCATATGGTGGAATATTAAGTCATATTATATTGTAACTAAAGTTCTATCTCTGGTACCCTGTCTATATAGCCAAGTTACTGGTACCCTTTATTTGTCACATACCCGTGTTTAGCAGATGTTATTGCAGGTGTAACGAAATGCTTGTGTTTCTAGCTCCAACAGTGCAGTACTATCTAACAGGTATACAGTATCTCTTGTTGTTTAAGATAAGTGCCGACAGAAAGCGCTGCCTCGCTTCTCGTCCTTAGGAAACTTTGCAGCAATTCGTTTTTTTATGTATTATTTCTTACATTGTTAGCCCAGAAAATCTTAAGTGTTATTACACACAGCCGGGAAGAACTATTGGATATCAGAGCGGCGTCAACTGACCAGCACTATGACCAGGAGTATGACCTTCCCGAAGCAGATCCTTTGTCCGAACCACCCAAAAACAACGCCGCCGGAGAAGAGGTAGACAGAGCGGTCTTCTGGTCAGACTTCAGAGGTGGGCACACCACCCACCGCTTCCAAGTATATTACTTGATAATGTCCAGTCTCTCGATAACAAGGTAGARGAAATTAGGGAAAGGGTTGCTTTCCATAGAGACATCAGGGATTGAAACATACTCTGTTTCACGGAAACATGGCTCTCTCTGGATATGCTGTCGGAGTCGGTACAGCCACCTGGATTCTTTGTGAGTCGCGATGACAGGAATAAATATCTCTCCGGGAAGAAGGGCAGGGCTGTATGTTTCATGATTAACGACTCATGGTGTAATTGTAACAACATACAGGAACTCAAGTCCTTTTGTTCACCTGACCTAGAATTCCTCAAAATCAAATGCCGACTGTATTATCTCCCAAGGGAATTCTCCTCTGTTATAGTCACAGCCATGTATATCCCCCCTCAAGRCGATAACACGACGGCCCTCTATGAACTTCAATGGACTTAATGCAAACTGGAAACCATATATGCTGAGGCTACATTTATTGTAGCTGGGGATTTTAACAAAGCAAATTTGAGAACAAGGCTAACTAAATTCAATCAGCATACTGACTGTAGTACTCGCTCTGGAAAAACTCTGGATCACTACTACTCTAACTTCTGCGATGCATACAAGGCCCTCCCCCGCCCTCGTTTTGGCAAATCTGACCACGACTCTATTTTGCTCCTCTCTTCCGAAAGGCAGAAACTCAAACAAGATGTACCCGTGCTGAGGACTATTCAACGCTAGTCTGACCAATCGGAATCCACGCTTCAAGATTGTTTTGATCACATGGACTGGGACATGTTCTGGGTAGAGAATAATATCGACGTATACGCTGATTCGGTGAGTGAGTTTATAAGCAAGTGCATAGGAGATGTTGTACCTACTGTGACTATTAAAACCTACCCTAACCAGAAACCGTGGATAGATGGCGACATTTGCGCAAAACTGAAAGCACGAACCACCGCATTTAACCATGGAAAGTTGACTGGGAATATGTCCGAATACAAACAGTGTAGTTATTCTCTCCGCAAGGCAATCAAACAAGCGAAATGTCAGTATAGAGACAAATTGGAGTCACAATTCAACAGCTTAGACAAGAGACGTACAGTGGTTCGCCCTTTGAAAGTTGCAGCGTTCTGCGGCGCAGCTTGCATGGTGCCGCAGAATTCTATGGCACGTTATTTAAGTGTGAACCACTGGTACCATTAATGCTAGTTAGTGCTAGTTTGACCACCAGAGGGCATCTTTGAGAAGCATTTGATAGCCTTCAATAGTGGCAATACGAGAGAATTTAAAACCTGTTTTTGTAAGAACATAGTATATGGGACTGATTTTAAGAAATGTTGCTTAACATTATGGGGTTTCTATTCTAAGAAAAAAACTAAAAACCTTCTGGGTTAGGCTGTCCTTGTAAATAAGAATGTGTTCTTAACTGACTCCTAGTTAAATAAAGGTTACACTAAGAGCTTAACATTTCTACACCCTAATTTTGTAATTCTAGTCTAACCAATACCCCAAATCTCATTTATTTATCAAGACCAGTCCCCATGCTTGTCTCAGAGCAGAGCGAAATGGTGCTACAATAGTTGTAGGCTATTGCTTCAAATCCTATTGCTCCTAACTTCAATATGCTCTTTAAATAAATAAGACCTACACCAATTTTAAAAGTACATTACTSAACACTAGTGAGACTCATGTCGCCTACTGTAGGCCTACAGTATATTGAAAAGTATGATGTGATTCTCCGCCAATAATTACATATAGAGGATTGGAGGATTCTAAATTAAAACCAAAAGCCACCTCATGGGTCTCCCAGCATGGGTATCTGTAGCAACGCAAAGTATTAAAATACGGAGAGGTGTTGGTAAAGGTATATTGTCTTGCTAATAGCCCATAATGGGCTATTATAATACTGTACATGGTGTCCAGTTCAGGACAACCAAAACATTTCTTTATTAAAGACTATCAGAAAGAATTTTGGTACTTATTTATTTTGAGGTTATATAATTTTCAAAAAAATGAAAGAGAGCGATTGTAATCTGAATAAAGGCCTAAATAATATTTGTAAAGGCCAAAACATGTATTTCTGTTTTTAGAGGGATAGAAACGCTGGGCCAATTGTTAGCACTGCTAATAGCCATAATGGCGATGTACAACGTGACCGTGTGTGTTTGAAAGATTATTTTCCAGTAAGCAATAATTTGTACTGTTCTGTAGTTTCGACAGAATGATTCATCTGACAAACAAAGAACTTTGCGTCCTGTAGGCCCAGATCAAAGCTGGCGAGYCATTCAATGATGTCATCTTCACAGACGAATCAACCGTGGCCCTTGAGCAATTTGCTCAAAATTGCTACAGAAAAAGTGGAAAAAGGTTAATCAAGCAAAAATCATATTTGATTTTTGATGGTAACTTTTGCCATCTACAAATCAAAAGGTACATAAAATATTGTAGCCTACACCGCACGGACTGCTATGTGTTACACAATTCACTGTTGCCTCCTTTTTCAGGTATCATTCTTTGAGGAAGAAATCATCAAGTGAAAAGCTGGACCCTACGTCAGAGAGGTGTTTCTGGGACCACATCGTTTCTTTCAAGGTAGGATTAGAGAAATATTTTGTTACATTTAGGCCTATGTACATGTATATTTCTAGTATTGTACCTAATGTTGGCTGTTAGGCTAAATGTATTTTTTTCTTATCCAAATGCAGACAATGACCCAAAATACACTGCCACACGGGTTTGCATTGCAAATGAGGGCATAAACTGGGTCAAGACGCCAGCAGAGTAAGTAGACCTTTATGTAGTAAAATAAAGGTTAAATAAAAATACATAAATAAAAGACCTACGACACCTACGGCAGGCCTACAGTATATCTACAAATCTTTTTTACATCTCTACATGTAGGTCTCCTGATTTAAACCCGATCAAACTTGTTTGGCATCACCTGAAAACATTCATCTGTAACTCTGCCAAGCCTACAAGCGAAGATGAACTGGTCAAGGCCATCAGGACATTTTGGCTAGAGAAATTGACGACACTACAATGCAACAAATACACTGATCATCTCAACAAGGTTTTACCCGTAGTCGTGGAGCTGGGTGGAAGTGCAACTAAAATGTAGTTTAAATAACCATCTGCATTTTTAATGTCTTTTTTCTAGTTATTTCATTGATGAAGAAATACTGTACTGCTGTTTTGAGTTAGAAATGTAACACTTCAGAGTACTTAAGCATCGAATACATTGCAGGTGGGGGGTGTTCACACCTACAGTAGCTGGGCTACAAAGAGTCTATTGTCCTGCTAATCGGGCTACAAGTGTTTGAAAACCTGTTTTCAAAATGCCACCATCTGTCCATCACTACTGTAAATAAAAACACAGTATCTTGTTTACATTCTTTATTGTAACTACAATGTCACAAATAATTTGTATCTACCTTTCCAATTACTTTCAGAGGTTGGGATTCATTTGATTAATATTATGGTGTTTCTTTTCCAAGAAAAACCCTCTGGGTTTCCGTTAGGATGGAACGGAAAATAGGGTGCTGTAGAATGTGATGGTTGGGAGTACAGTACTGGGCTATTTAGCTAAAGAATCCCRGTGTCGCGCGGACACGATCGGGGTTCAATTCCCCGACAGGGAGGAAGGAGTAGGCTGTCCTTGTAAATAAGAATTTGTTCTTAACTTCTTATGGCTGGGGGCATAAGTAGCTTGGATGAATAAGGTCCCCAGAGGTGCCCAGAGTAAACTCCCTGCTCCTCAGTCCCAGTTGCTAATATATGCATATTATTAGTACATTTGGATAGAAAACACTCTGAAGTTTCTAAAACTGTTTGAATGATGTCTGTGAGTATAACAGAACTCATATGGCAGGCAAAAACCTGAGAAGAAATCCAACCAGGAAGTGGGAAATCTGAGGTTGGTTGATTTTCAACTCAGCCCCTATTGAAGATACAGTGGGATATTGGTCATGTTGCACTTCCTAAGGCTTCCACTAGATGTCAACCGTCTTTAGAAACTTGTTTGAGGCTTCTACTGTAAAGGGGGGCTGAATGAGAGGGGATTGAGTCAGAGGTCTGGCAGAATGCCAGGAGCAGGTCACGTGCTTTCACATGAGAGGTAGCTCCCGTTCCATTGGCTTTTTCTGAAGACAAAGGAATTCTCCGGTTGGAACATTATTGAAGATTTATGTTAAAAACATCCTAAAGATTGATTCTATACATCGTTTGACATGTTTATACGGACGGTAACGGAACTTTTTGACATTTCGTCTGCAACTAGTGAACGCGCTTCGTGAGTTTTGATTTGTTTACCAAACGCGCTAACAAAAGTAGCTATTTGGACATAAATGATGGACATTATCGAACAAATCAAACATTTATTGTGGAACTGGGATTCCTTGGAGTGCATTCTGATGAAGATCATCAAAGGTAAGTGAATATTTATAATGTTATTTCTGACTTCTGTTGACTGTACAATATGGCGGATATCTTTTTGTCTTGATTGGGCTCTGAGCGCCGACCTCAGATTATTGCATGGTTTGCTTTTTCCGTAAAGCTTTTTTGAAATCTGACACAGCGGTTGCATTAAGGAGAAGTGGATCTAAAATGCCATGAATAACACTGGTATCTTTGATCAATGTTTATTATGAGTATTTCTGGAAATTGATGTGGCTCTCTGCAAAATCACCGGATGTTTTTGGAACTACTGAACATAACGCGCCAATGTATACTGAGATTTTTTGATATAAATATGACTTTACCGAACAAAACACACATGTATTGTGTAACATGAAGTCCTATGAGTGTCATCTGATGAAGATCATCAAAGGTTAGTGATTCATTTTATCTCTATTTCTGCTTTTTGTGACTCCTGTCTTTGGCTGGAAAAATGGCTGTGTTTTTCTGTGATTTGGCGGTGACCTAACATAATCGTTTGTGGTGCTTTCGCTGTAAAGCCTTTTTGAAATCGGACACTGTGGTGGGGTTAACAACAAGATTACCTTTAAAATGGTATAAGATACTTATATGTTTGAGGAATTTTAGTTATGAGATTTCTGTTGTATGAATTTTGCGCCCTGCACATTCACTGGCTGTTGTCATATCAATCTCATTAACGGGATCGCTGCCCTAAGAAGTTTTAACTGATTTTCCTAGTTAAATAAACGTTACACTAAGAGCGTGACATTATTACAACCTAATTTTCTAATTCTAGTCTAACCAATACCAAAACAGAGATTCAGTGAAAATAAAAATCTCATTGATTTATCAAGACCAGTCCCCATGCTTGTCTCAGAGCAGCGGGAAACGGTGCTAAAATAGTCGTAGGCTATTGCTTATAACTTATGCTCTTTAAATAAATAAAACTTACACCACTTTTAACATCACATTACTCAACACTATTGAGACTCATGTCGCCTACAGTATATCGAAAAATATGACGTGACCCCCTGCTAATAATTACATATAGAGGATTGGAGGATATTTCTGTAATTCAGTGATATTTATTCCCATAGTAATTCGTTATCCATAACTAAATAAACATTGAGTATTTTTATAATTATTTTATTAACGAAAGCATAAAGATGCCATTGTTAGTTACATTGTTTTAGTTTGAACGTGCAGACTAGCACTAAGAACAGAACAGCGGGAACGTTTCCCTAGTCAGTGCCATTATTAGTGCAATGCCCCTTAAAGTGTTGCCAGTGTGGCGGGGAGGGAATCCACCCCCCCCCCCCCTCCTCCTCCTCCCTTCCCCATGGGCTAGGTCGGTCTTTTGTGCGCAGCTCTGCGGCCCATCCCGTGCCCCCTGCCCTCGTGCCTTGAACCTRGCCTGCTTTCAGTGGATACAGCTGGAGAACTGCAAGGCAATCTCATTGTGCGCCATGAACAATATGACCAATATATATTGTTCTGCTAATAACAGGGTTAATTTTGGAGATGATTTCATGTAAAATCAGTGAGAAAAATACATTCTTGAACATGGGGTGAGACATAGTTACTAATTTGAAAATAAAGCCTGTTTGTTATTTAGAATTATATATTTCTGTTTTTAGATGGAAAGAAACCAAAAACCTACAGTCATCTCATGGGTCTCCCAGTCAAGGCCAGCACAGGTATAGCACCAGCATCTGTAGCAACACAGCTTGCACTGCTATGCAGTGTCTTAGACCGTTGCGACACTCAGGCACTGTACAYCGTTACCGGTCGGAAGTGGCCTACAGTACTACAGTAAGAGCAAAATAATCCTAACAAAATAAAATAATAAGAATCTTAGTGTAACAACGGTTTTAGTAAGTAATACTGAAGTAATGCACAATTATCAGTTTCTATTTAGGTTTATGTCGCCCATTCATTGTCAATTAGAGACACAGTAGGACCCAAAAGCATAATCAGTGCTCTAACTCCCCCTTGCGCTGGTCTGGAGCAATGAAGTGGTGACGCAGGGTACCGTACTAAACCACAAATTACCTCTAAGTCCCGCAGCATAATCGCAAAACTTTTAGTGGAGCAACCACTGTATGTGGCAGGATCTACAGACAAAGACTACAAAAGGAAAACCAGCCATCATTACATTTTTTTACATTTTCAGTCATTTTAAGCAGACGCTCCTTATCCAGAGCGACTTACCAGTAGAGTGGGCATACATTTTTATTACATTTTTTAGCA
>NC_036871.1:4744377-4745298 GCF_002910315.2 Salvelinus sp. IW2-2015
ATGTCACGGACACCGACGTCTTACTTCCAAACAAACTAAACACCTTCTTGTCTGCTTTGAGGACAATACAGTGGCACCGACGCGGCCCGCTACCAAGGACTGTGGGCTCMCCTTCTCTGTGGCCAACGTGAGTAAGATATTTAAACGTGTTAACCCTCGCAAGGRTGCTGGCCCAGACATCATCCCTAGCCGCGTCCTCAGAGCATGCACAGACCAGCTGGCTGGTGTGTTTACAGAGATATTCAATATCTCCCTATCCCAGCCTGTTGTCCCCACATCCTTCAAGATGGKCACCATTGTTCCTGTACCCAAGAAGGCAAAGGTAACTGAACTAAATGACTATCGCCCCGTAGCAGTCACTTCTGTCATCATGAAGTGCTTTGAGAGACTAGTCAAGGATCATATCACCTCCACCTTACCTGTCACCCTAGACCCACTTCAACTTGCTTACTGCCCCAATAGGTCCACAGACGATGCAATCGCCATAACACTGCACACTGCCCTATCCCATCTGGACAAGAGGAATACCTATATAAGAATGCTGTTCATTGACTATAGCTCAGCATACAACACCATAGTACCCTCCAAGACCATCATCAAGCTCGATGCCCTGGGTCTCAACCCCGCCCTGTGCAATTGGGTCCTGGAATTCCTGACGGGCCGCCCCAAACTTCGCTGATCCTCAACACTGGGGCCCCACAAGGATGTGTGTGTGTGCTCAGCCCCCTCCTGTACTCCCTGTTCACCCATGACTGCCTGGCATGCACGCCTACAACTCAATCATCAAGTTTGCAGACGACACAACAGTAGGCTTGATTACCAACAACAACAGAGCAGCCTAAAGGAAAGGAATGAGGGCCCTCTGAGCTGTTTCCTTTGAAGATGTTTATACGATTTTGGTAATCGCGACTGATTGGAATC